>NC_056747.1:285998658-286003658 GCF_019279795.1 Protopterus annectens | reverse complement strand
TAATATCAACCCTTTTATATGCTTCCTCTATATACACTAATCTGTCTAGGTCCAACCTCAATAAACTAACCGCATCCTACAACAATATCGCCAGATTTGCCACTGCATCCCCATACAGAACTCACCATTGCTTGAATCTCGCAAAACTAGGGTGGCTGGAACTACCCATCTCATCCAATACTATCAACTCACTATTGCCCACAAAGTCCTCTACCACCCTGAAAACACACCAATGCTCTCTACCCGCATAAAGCCCTATCACAACATGAGGAATCTACGTTCCTGTAACAAAACTCTTGTAAAAACCTCTAGAGCAAATAATGTAGCAGGTGACTCCATATTTTCTAACTCAATTGGCAAAATATGGAATCTACTACCACCAGATCTTACATCCCTGACTTCGATTCCACTATTTAAAACCAATCTAAAACTCTTCCTAACTAACCACTGGCTTTGCTCTTGCAATAACCCTGGGTAACCTTGCTCTCTTCCTTTCCTTCCCTCCCTTCCTCTCACCTGATTTTCCTTTCCTCTCTTTCTTTAAAAAGGTTTCTGGCTATAGCTCATTAGTTATATAAAACTATAGATTTTGTTACTTATGACTATATTAATAACTTTTATAACCTAGTAAAGTATCTATTATAGACTCATGCTATTGACTCACACTGTACTCAGACACTTAGATAGCCTCTAATGAAGTTTATGAAAATGGTTTTACTGTATAACTTGTATATTCTTAGCTTGTTAAGTATTAGATAGTGGAGCTTTTCTCCTCGGGCCTCCACTGAAAATGGACATGTATCCAGTTGGACTAGCCCGGTTAACAAATGTAAAATAAAAAAAATAAAAATAAATTGGTAACATGGTAGGAAGAGACATCAATTTAAAACATAGCTATAAATTAAGTATTCATGTGATATGCACTAGACAATATTGAGGATTTAAATTCTAAGCTCAGAGGAGACGGGTGAAGTTTTATCCATACATCGCTCATAGTGAATTATGAGGTGAAGGCAGTCGAGCGGAAGTAGAGATCTTATAAACATATTAATTGCATGGATCTAGTGGAAAAAGAGAAGAGAGAGATGGCATTGGGAAATAACATGGAGGGGATAGGGGATTTTTAGGACTAGTTCGGTTTAGTACAAGGACAAAGCCAGTGAGCTTTTAAGAATAATTTAAGGTTACTTTTGAACTGGCTGAGAGAGGTAGTTAGTCTTAGGTTATTGGGAAGGGAATTCCATAGTTTTCCAATGGAATTAGCATAAAACATCACCACCTAAGTTATTAGATTTAAGTAGTTTGTACCAGGACACTATTTGAAGATCGGAGGCAGCTGAGATTGGTATAGGGGGTTAAAAGTTTAACTTGCTTGCTCAGTGAGGGGTTTTATCTGGTTCCTTAATTATTTTAAATGCTTCCAGTAAGTTGGTTGTTTGAGAAGATTGGGAGTTCTAACCAGGCAAGTTTCTTTAGGTTTAAGCAGTGATAAGTATGTAATACGGTTCTCCTGTTACGAATTTGGCAATATGGTTATAAGCAATAGAGAGTTTATTGAGCTCAGTTTTATTGAGGAAGGAAAGTACCGGCGAGGCATACAGTAGGGTGGAGAGAAGGTGTGTCTGCGATGCAATGGTTAGTTTGGTATTAGGAGTTAGAAAGTTCTTAATTCTATACATGGAGCCAAGTTTCTTGTTTACTGTTTTTATAGTTTGACTGATGTGCAAGTCAAATTTGAGCTTGTGATCAATAGTGACACCTAGTAGTTTTGTGTTGGTGACATGCTCTATGATGGTGCCGTTAGTGGACTGAACGTGGAAGGTCATATTATTAATAAGTGGAGGGTGTTGTCCTAAGGAAGTGGCTGAGGTGGGGAAAATTAGTAGTAACTTAGTTTTTGTTGGATTCAGGATAAGTTTCCGTTCTATGAACCATGTTTCAACCGCAGCAAAGCAGCTTTGGGTAACTACCTGGAGATTATGGAGAGAAACATCAGAGCAGATCAGTGTGGAGTCATCTGCATGTGGAATGAGGCACAGGTGGCTTTGGGGATGATTGAATAGAGATCATTTATGAATACGGAGAAAAGAAGGGGACCAAGTATAGAGCCTTGGGGAACTCCTATGGTGTTAGGTAGTAAGTGAGATAGCTTGCTTTGCCACTGGACTGCTTGTTGTCTACCAGAAAGGTAAACATTAAACCAGCTTAGGGCTGAGTTGTCAAGGTGAAGGGTTTTGAGGATGTGGAGCAATAGTTGGTGATTGACCATGTCAAAGGCTTTTGACAAGTCAAGAAAGAGAGCAGAAGTAATTAATTTGTTATTATGGTTGCAGTTGACTGAGTCAACAAAGGAGAGGAGGGCGGTAGTTGTACTGTGATGGGGCAAAAGCCATGTTGAGTTTTGGACAAAAGATTGTTTAGGGTAAGATAGTATAGGAGTTGCTTGTGAACACACCTTTCCATTATTTTTGCTATTGGGGACATTATTGCTATAGGTCTGAAGTTTGAAATTTCCGTGGAGGAGCCACCCTTGTGAAGTGGAATGACATATGATATTTTCCACAGAGAGGGGATTTTAGACTCTCTTATAGTTCTGTTTATCAAGATTGAGATAAGGTAGGCTATAACATCTGATGCTATTTGTAAGTATTCAGCTGGGAGTCGATCGGCCGATAGGCTGGATGGTTTAAGTTTCTTTAGTAGGGTTCTGATGTAGGAGGTGGATATTGCTTGAAGGTTAAAGGCGGGTGTAGATTTACCAATAGCATTGGATATGGAGGGAAGAAGAAGTTATTGAGGATGAAGAGGAAGGTAACTGACTGGCTAGGGACTGGATGGTCTCAGTGAAAAATGAGTTAAACGTATTAGCTAGTTCTTCAGGATCTTTACCAGTAAGTTTCGCGGGGGTAGGGGTGGAAGGTTTCCCAGAATGAAGAAGGTTGTTGAAACCTGCCCAAAACTTCTTTGGGTTATTCTGATGTTTGTCCTGGAGGTGACAGTAATAGTTCTTTTTATCCTGGGTGATATCTGATTTTGTAGAATTTCTAAGCTGTTGAAATTTAATGCGATCTAGGGGCGCTTTTATTGAAGATGAAGAGGAAGGTAACTGACTGGCTAGGGACTGGATGGTCTCAGTGAAAAATGAGTTAAACGTATTAGCTAGTTCTTCAGGATCTTTACCAGTAAGTTTCGTGGGGGTAGGGGTGGAAGGTTTCCCAGAATGAAGAAGGTTGTTGAAACCTGCCCAAAACTTCTTTGGGTTATTCTGATGTTTGTCCTGGAGGTGACAGTAATAGTTCTTTTTATCCTGGGTGATATCTGATTTTGTAGAATTTCTAAGCTGTTGAAATTTAATGCGATCTAGGGGCACTTTCGTGGATCGCCACTTGTCCATACCTGGTCTCTAAGCAATATTTGATTTAGTTTCCTTGGTTAGCCAAGGTGCTGTGCGGATCTTTGATCTAATAAAGACCAGTTTGGTGCATGAGAGTCCAGTATCTTTAGGAATGTGTCGTTGAAGTAACCCACACTCTCATCTAGGGGAAGCGTTTTTAACATGGACCAGTTACAGGATTTGAGTTCATCTAGGAATTGTGCTGGGAGAAATTTCTTCTTATTTCTAACAAGTCTATATATAGGAGGGCTTGTGACCGTCAATTTATGTTTCATTATGAAAGTGACAAGGTGGTCGCTAAGATCATTGGGGAGGGTCCCAGTGGTATAATTATGTGTATCTTTATTGGTAAGAATCCAGTCGATGGTGCTTTCTTTTTGCTTAGTATTTCCAATTCTTGTGGGAGATTTAATGTTTTGGGAGTAGCCATGTAGGTTGATGGGTAGGGGATTCATCTGGTCAGAGAACTGGGACCAATCAATGTTAAAGTCACCCAGTATGATGGTTTCTTGGGGGTAGTTCATAGCTAACCAACTTAGGGTTAGTTCCAAGGTATCTAAGTTTTTCCCGGGAGGAATGTAAAGTACAATGAGATTGATGGTTTTATGGTTATTTAGGCATATTTTTAGGGCAATTAGCTCCATATTAGAGACCTTGGGAGGTTGTAATGGATTCAAAATGATATTCAGTGTGTTTCTAAACATTACAGCTATTCCACCACCCTTTCTTTTTATCCGATCAACCCTCAGTATATTATACCCAGGTGGGAGAATCTCTTCATCCTTTGTGGATGGTTTAAGCCATGTTTCAGATAGACATATAATGTCTGGGAGATGCATGGCTAATATAGCATGTAGATTATGAACCTTGTTATTTATACTTCTTAGATTAAGATGGAAAATAAGGAGAGAGCTGGAGGATCTTGAAGCTAATTTTGGGGTGGGAGAGTCTAGGTTAATGGTTGGGCCTGAGTTGGGGTGTATATCCCCATCTTTGGCCATACATTTTTTCAGATTGTCTATGAGTCTAAGTAGTTTGTAAAGTATCTTTAGTCCAGATTTAGTAGTGGTTACTTTGGGGTATCGTTGAGTTAGGTACTCATTTTTAAAGTATGATGTAGTAGTGGGGTAGATAGTAGAAGAAATCAGATAAGAGGGAAGATTTGTATAGTTGCAGGTGTGACCATTGGGGAAATGAATACCCAATAGAGTTTGGTTTTCATACCTCGATGAGAAGTAAGGGATAAATAAGAGTAGAGCTAAAAGTGGGACAATAAAGTTCATTACTTTACACATGATTATCTAAAAAAGGATGGCTAACAAAGGGGGGAGTTGAAAAGGCCTGTTAAGGTATTGGTAGATAGCCGGGATTGTGGGAGGAGATGTATTCAGTTACAGGGGAGCTGTAATTGGTTCAGAGTTAAGTGGGATGGGTTTGTTGACCTGATAAATATAGAGATAATGGGGGCGGGTGGGATATGGGGGCAGGGTGAGGCGCGGAGCGAGCCCGAGCGAAGCGGGGACACACCAGTCAGGAGTTTGCCAGGTCTTAAAGCCTGCTGCATGTAAGTACAGAGACTGCTTTTGAGTGGCAGTTTCTTTTCTTT
>NC_056747.1:285606158-285631158 GCF_019279795.1 Protopterus annectens | reverse complement strand
CCCATTAACATACCAGTCATTGAAATATTTTAATAACTCACGTCCTTCTGCAGGAAAAGATACTTGTACCTCCTCAAATACACCTTTAACCTCGCTTTCTGGTAAAAATGCTAATGACACTAGTGATTTTACTTGTAATTGAAATGAAGCATTTGTATTGTACAATGATGTAAGACCTAAAGCTTGAACTTTTCTCCACACGTTCTGTCTAAAATGGAATAAACAGCCTTTACACTTAGCTCCGTCAATGTTAAGTCTCACACTTTTTATAGCAGTCACTTCAAAGTCACACAGCACAAACTGTACTTTGCATTCCATACCATTGCCATTTAATAACTCAAAAACACTGTGCCATAACAAGTTGTAACATTTCAATGATTTTTTATTCATAAGAGCGTATACTAAAGGTACTACTTTGCTGTAGCTTCCGCAGTTGATGAATCCATGTATACTGTATAATTGCCGACAAGTTACTTCTTTACTAAAGTATGTCCCATCCATCAACCATATCGTAGCGTCACTAATATCACTTAAATTTGTTACGGTTGTAAACACGTAGACTATACTATCGCTACTTTTATCAATTGAATGTTTTGCAATGAAATTACCTGACTTTAATGGATAATCTTCAATATTTATATTGCTAAGATTAACGTTAGCATCCCTGTTGACTACTTTCTCTTTC
Organism: Protopterus annectens; assembly: GCF_019279795.1. NCBI lineage: Eukaryota > Metazoa > Chordata > Ceratodontiformes > Protopteridae > Protopterus > Protopterus annectens. The sequence goes on along the minus strand of NC_056747.1, from coordinate 285,630,473 downwards.
CTACGTACTCTACCAATGCTCTGTAGAAGTGACTTTCTACTTGGGATACTCTGTACCACTTCTAGAGACGTAGACATCATAGTAATATCAACTATGGCGCAAGGGTTATCTCTGCTATATTTAGCTCTGAGTTTCACTTCACTATTTAGCTGATATCGTTGTGACCCTGTAGGATCTGCGGAATGGTCATGACATACAGATTTCACTAGTTGTTCCCCTTCTGCAACTAAAACAGTTACTGCTCTACCTTTGCATTTCTGCGTTTTCTTTTCTTTGCATCCCCAATATTGGCGATTCCCTCTAGTTCTTTCCAGGTGGTATAAATAACCGTCCAACTCCAGCATAGCTCTACTTCTCTGTGACAACACCGGTGTGTATATATTTCCCAGGATTCCAGGCCAATCATGTAACATGTCCGCCATCATTACTACGTAGTGTAGTGAACTTCTATACACACTCGTTATATTTAAACTGTACTTCTTAACATGTTCTGACGAGCTACTAATTACACTTGTCGGGCTACCGATAGTCGGGAATCTGAAATGTCGGTTATCAGCAATGTCGGCATTTTCATGTCGGTAAAACCGCTGTCGGTGAATTACGTTTTCGGGCCTTTAAAGTAGACCTATATATATATATATATATATATATATATATATATATATATATATATATATATATATATATATTGTCCTTCCCAATTATATTTATGGTTATTTTTGAACTTACAGTATAGTAATTGATTCAACACTAAAGTTTCAGTTTTGTTATTATTAAATTTCAGCAGCAATACTTCTTCATCCATTTCTTCAATTGAATAGTTTAAATCTCTTATAGTTAATAAAATATCATCTGCAAAAAAAGCAGTATTTTTGATTGACAATCATTATTAATTGAAAAAAGGCATGAATTTTATGCTGTTAGTTAAGGGTTCAGTAACTAATGTATATAGTAGAGGAGACAAGGGATACCATTGCTTCAAACCTTTATTAAAAATGAATCCTTGAGAGATACAAGATCCAGTTTTAATGTATGTTTTAGACTCTGTACAAGTGTTTTTAATATTCCAATAAATTGTTCTGGAAATGGGAATGCTTCTAAAATTTTAAATAAATAGATCCTATCTACAGAATTAAAAGCACTATCAAATATCTAAACTAATTAGAGCCAATTTTTGTTCATTCCTTTTGCTAAATCTAAGATTGTTACTACCCTTTTCATATTGTCATGTGTTAATCTATTGACTATAAATCCTGTTTGATCTTTACTATTTAATTTATCTACTATATCGCTAAATCTTATAGCAAAGATGAAAGCATATATTTTACAGTAAACTCTCAGTTAACTGGCACCCACGGAGACTGATATATGCCAGATAACTGTAGTTTCTGGTTGCTTGAGGGTTACTATTAAAAATAGGCCTGGCTAATACTGTACCCTATACTATTTGTTTGGTTTGACTTGTTCTCAGGTTGGGGAAAGAGGGAATTTATTCCTATCTTCCTTTTTAAATCTCTAACACTCTAAAAACATAAGGTATGTTTCTGTGAGTGGAAAGCAGAAAGTACAACACATGAAAATTGAACTGTATTTCTTCGATTTTTTTGCAGGCTGCTTGAGAGTGCCAGTGGTTTGAGTTCCAGTTAACTGAGAGTTTACTGTATAAACTTCATGTAATAATGATACAGGTCTACATGAGGAAACAAACTTTTTATCCTTTCTTTGTTTATGTATTGGTGAGATTACAGAAAATTTCCATGAGGGAGGAATTATTTTATCATGCTCCATTATCCTGAAAATTTAGCTCAGAAATTCTAAACTATTTAATGCAAGCAAACTATATAATTCCATGCTTAAACCATCTAACCCTGGACCTTTGTCATGTTTACATTTTTTAAAAACTTCTTTAACTTTTTTGAGGGTAATAAAAATATTCAACAGAGAAATTTGCTGACCATTAAGTTTATTAGTTGCATTTTTCTTTAAATACTTATCAGTTTTGTATTTATCAGGATTATGAGCCATAGTGGTGCAGCGGTAGCGTTGTCACCTCACAGCAAGAGGTTCTCCTGTTCGATTCTCAGCTAGAGCGCCTTCTGTGTGGAGTCTGCATGTCCTCCTCGCGGTCGAGTGGCATTCAAAAGACATGCATAGGGCGTGCCTTCATTGAAGGTTGGGCATTGAGCTGGCACCTCGGCACAGTAAAAATCTACTGTCAATCATTAGCGGACCGGAGTTCCGCTGTGACGACCCCTAACTGGGAAAAGCCGAAAGAAGAACAACAACATTATTATTATTTTTGTCTTCATTGAGATCCATATGGATTTTTTTTTTAATTTTTAAGCATTTCCTCTGTGTCTGAAGTAAACTAATTAGTTTGAGGATTTCTGATATTATTGATGTGTGGTTTTTTGCTTAACATCTTATTTCTATTAACTAAACTGTGAAGACTTTTTGGAGTCATTGCATAAACGTACAATTTTAATTTTTCCAGCACTATCTCCACTTTATGTATTAAAAGAGTTTGATATTTTGTCATTACTTTTTAAATGACTTCAGTATTATTTAATTTCTTTGTTTGTTGTTCAAACCTCTCTTTATGTATATCATCTTGTATTTCTAATAACTCTTTATCCCACTCTCTCATTTTATTACTATACCATCTTCCCAGTCTATCTTTAATATGCATTTTTAAGGAATCCATAGTATGACATTATTACCTGACCATTGTCATTCAAAGATAGAAAATTCTCAGTTTGTTCCTTAAGGTAACTCTTAAATTCATTTAATTTCATCATATAAGCCATAAATCTGTAAGTAATATGAAATTTCCTTAGATGCATTGATATAATAATATTTAGTGCACTATGATCAGATAAAGGATAAGGAATAGTTTAAAAATAATTAACTTTATTAAATAAATCTGTGGAAGTGTAAATCCCATCAGTTCTAGTTTGTGTCCCATGTGCATAAGAGTAATGGGTGAAAAATGATGGCTTATTTTCTGATTTTACTATTAACTCAACTAGATTATTGTTACTACTCCATCTGTTTAGTGTTTTAGCTGATGCTAGAATATTAGCTTTCTTTTGTTCACTGGTATCTTCTATACTAGATATGGAGTTAAAATCTCCAGCTAAAATTAAACTACCCTTCCAATGATTTTATAATAAGTTTAAGGTTATAATGCCTTCCACACATTTAGGCCAGCTACTACACAGATAGGGACTAAAGGTGGAGGTGTCTCAGTGTACATCAAAAATAAATATGCCTCAAGGCTGGTCAAACAGGACAATCACCATAGGTAAAATACAATACCACTTCCTTGCAAGCTATAGGTCCCCCTCTATGACCCATGAAACCCATACCATGTATTTAAACTTATTGGAAACACTTACCATCCAACCCGATACCATATTCATGGGCAACTTTAATTACCCCACTGTTAACTGGGAATCCTATACAACATCAAATGTACAGTACAGAAATTCCTGGATTTTGTAAACACAAACTCCCTGGACCAGATTGTCAATACACCAACCAGGGATGCAACCATACTAGATCTGGTCCTCACTAATATGGGACAGTGTTGCCCCCCCCCCCCGGTGTAATGTCTTCCCTGGTAATGTCAGACCACAAAAATGGTCTCCTTTGAATTAACAGTAAAACCTGGACCCCCAGCTAACTCTGTAATATTCAGGAACTATTATATGGCTAACTTCCTGCTATTCAATAATAACCTGGCAAAATGTCATGCCCACATAAACCCTGAGAACACTGCTGCATATACAGAACTGTTCACAGAAACCATTTGCAAGCATGTTAATAGCTGCATAGAGGCAGCTGTTCACACCAGGAAGCAGTACAAAACTACCTCAAAAAACAAGCCACATTGGTAGAATTACAAAATTAATAGGCTGTATAACAGAAGGAAAATAATCATAGCAAAGATTAGGAGGTGCAGCACCCAGCAGTATAAAAGCACTCTCATCAAAATAAACAAACAATTCAGAGGACATACAAAGTTTACCAAAGCCAATTTTGAGGTAAATTTGTTCTCTCAGCCCAAGGACAACCACAAGGCATTCTTTGGGTGTTTCTGCCTCCTCAAAGGCAATATACATTTATGTGCAGAGCTCATATACTAAACCAGATTATATAGCAAACCTACTGGCCAACAAATTCAGCTCTAAATTTACCCCCTCCCCCTCAACCTTCAGTCAGGAAATACCATCCAATATAACTCCCCCTGCTACCACCAGGGAACAGGTCCTTAATGCTCTCTCTAAGGCCAAGAACATTGCATTAATGGGCCCAGACAATATCCCAGGATGCCTTCTAAATGTCATTAAACATGACCTATGAGGCCCTCTGGAATTGCTATTTAACTGTAGCCTCCAAACAGACTTTGTTCCTCATGAATGTAGAACAGCAACAGTCATCCCTCTGCATGCACAAAGGTGGGCCATCTACAGACTCCGAAAACTACAGACATGTAAGTCTTACTAGTCTTATATGCAAAGCCATAAAAATAATTATCATTGAAATGATCAATAATGATATAGTAAACCTCCAGACACTGGTCCCAACCCAGTTTGATTTCATCAAGGGCAGGTCATGCCTACTCAACCTGGTGGACTTCTTTGAGAAGGTCACCAAAGCAATGGATGAAGACAAAATGGTTCACACTGCCTACCCTGATTTGGCCAAGGTGTCTGACACATTACCCCACTTGGGCATTGTTGACAAACTCAAGAGGTTAGGTACAAACCAGTATGTCATCCGGTGGATTGCCAACTGGCTCACAGACAGGACATAGGAAGTTAGAATTGAGGAGTACACCTCTTCAAAGAGGCCAATCACAAGTAGAGTCCCTCAAGGATCAGTCCTTGGAATGCTCCTTTTTGGCATTTACTTCTCTGATGTCATGGCCAGTGTCAATGGTCTGTGGCTGACTAAATTTGCAGATGATTGCAAATTAGGAAATTAGGAGCTGTCATTGAATCCCACACCAACACAAATGTTCTCTAGGAAGGGCTGACACAGACAAACAAGTGGTGTCAGAGCCATGGACTAAACTAAATCCTAAGAAATGCATAATAGTATCCTTTGGGAAGTCATCCATCCCTGGTAACTATCATTTTGACAATACACCTGTTAGATCTGACCCAGTAGTCAGGGAGACACATAAACAGTAATCTAGCCCTTGACCATCATGTGTCTACAGTAGTGAGGAAATCATTCTATGTTCCACAACTTATAAACAAAGGTATAGCATCTAGATTCAAGGAAGTCATTATTCCACTGTATTCAGCATTCATCAGACCTATCATTGCGTACAGTGCCCCCTTTGGTATGTACCTAACCAGGCATATCCAACAAATAGAATGTCCACAGAGGTTCCTCACTAAAAGAATACAGGGCATAAGTAAACTGACCTATGTAGACCACCTCAAGGCCCTATCCCTGTATTCTGTCTCCTACAGGCTGTTGAGGGGAGATCTATGCCTGGCATACAGGGCATTGTCAGACCCCACTCTGATGGACCTTCTGCATATCCACTAAACAAACAGCACCAGAATTACCCATTCTAAAGACTTAAACCTTGCTTGTGATATAAATAGGAGCTGCTGGAGAGATAGGCATGTGGAGAAACAAGTATGTATCCCAGAGACTACCCAATCTCTGGAACAGACTTCCCATCCATGTGAAGCAGAGTTCATCCTTAACTCAGTTCAAGTGCAACTTGGACAATTGGATGGGGAACAGGAAATTCATCCCTTGTTTGGCACCTATGTTTCTAATAAACACAGACAACATGTAAAGGATTCATCTGCCAGGCCCCTGCTTGTAAATGTTTCATTTCCCAAGCTCCTGCTTACACTTATCAAGGGTACCAGAACTTGTCAGAGATTTGGGATGCATGGCTAGGCTTAAAAAGACCCTTGTGGTCATTAGCCCAGTAAATACCTATGAACCTATGATCTTTAGCCACTCTTGCACCTATTCCAGGGATCCAATAAAAATTATCTAGTGTGTACAGTTTGCTATTATATTTTATTACTACAAATGTATACATTACTTTGGGATCACTAATAGATTCCATGACCTTAGGCATTACAGTAGATGTTCTTCAAAGTATAGCGATTCCTTTCCTTTTTTTTTTAAATAAGCAGATGATAACATTTCAAAAACCTAAGTTATTCAGATGTTGAATATCTTCATCTAGCAAGTAAATTTCTAGCAAGAATATGATGTCTTCTATATTTAATTTTAAGTATCTCATTAACAGTTTCCTTTTGTTGTCATTATTTAATCCATTTATATTAATAGACAATAGATTAAAACTATACTGTGTATTTGAGAAGATTTCTTTGACCAAGAGATAATATGATACACAAACTTAAACATATAGATGATATAATCTATCTACCATATTAATGCAGTTGTATATAAAACTCTAATGTATTCCTCCCATACTATCTTAACTTTTAGCATTTTTTGAATTCTTACTTTCTACAAAGTAAACTGCTTAAACTCCCAAGTAACAAAAACAGAAACAAAACTACAACTGCAGCTATATATATATATATATATATATATATATATATATATATATATATATTACTAATAAAACACAAACTACCATGGATACAGACGTTCCTAGTTTGCCCATTGAATAGATAAACTACTAAACTATCTTTCTAACATCTAAGACCTAAAATTTCATCTAAAACTAGCCAAAAGCTATTGCGACTTACAAATAAGTAATATAATATATATAAGTTAAAAATTTGAGACTAACTTAGTTGTATATGTTCCATTTAAAAAATGTTCACTCTATTAGTACATGAGTTTAATAATCCACTTCTATTATTCACAAATATTAAATAATATGACAAATAATGTAATACATATGTATTTATGTAATAGTCGCATAATTATCTATTATACATTTCTAAATTATTTGCTCATTTAACATTATTACACTATTTTTTAAATATACAAGTAGAACAGATTGGGACATAAAAAGATAAAGTTATCTGTAAACTTACAGACAACGGGCAATCTCAGCTTATCAAACTATTTTACAATAGGAAAATCAGTGCATATATAGCTGTATCATGCTGAAAGATATATACATATTTTATTACTGTAGCAAAAGCTCTGAATTAATTTTAAAAGTTGAAGTGTCTATATCTTAAATTTGTATAACACCCTTAATATGATAAATATCAAATTATCTAAAAATCCTTTATCTCATTAAATTAATTCATAGAAACATATATATTACTAAGTTTAAAGGAAATATCTTGCTACTCAACAGAGTAAAAAAATCTGTAGGATATATTGTATTTAAAAGTTACATAATGCTCATTTCAAACCACATTCTCCTCTTCCAGTTTCAAACATCTTGAAAAATCTACTCTGCTTTCTATCAAAATGAAATTTAGCTCTGACTTATAAAATGGGTTGTTTCAGGTAATTTCAGTGAATCCAGTGACATACAGTATGCAAAAAGCTTCAAAGTTGATATAGTCATATCTCAGATTTATGTTTTCAGGATCTTTCCAAATATATTTTTATATACATTTATCTTTTTTTGCCATATGAAGGTATATGCAATATATGTTTTCCTTATAAGCAGTTTGCTAATCAAATATATATATTTCTGTCTTATTTTCCACTGATATTATATCTTATTTTATATAACTTGCATTTCTAAAATCTCCAATCAAAGAGCTATTTAATCATCAGCTATCTATTAGAGATTGTAGCTTGTGTATATATTTCATAACATACTGGTATTACTCTTGTACTAATATTACATAAAATGTTTCTTTCTTTGTGCATCTGCCTATTATCCATAAGCTGTTTACTCTTCTTATTAATTCTAGTATTATATGCAATCTTGACTATATATAAAGGAATACATACATGTCTAATTTGGTGTTTATCTTTAGCAATTGTGTACTGTTGCTCTGGTCTGAGTTTCACATTCTGACATTCATATTTAATTAACATGTGAAAATGACAACTCATAATATACAACAGCTGTTAATCTCTTCTTTAAGTTACTCGTTCTTCTTAATTCCTCTAAACTATTCCAATTTGTAACAATTGGTTAATTTTAATCCTTCTCATTAATATATACAGTTGGAATTAATAACACTGTAGCATAAGCTACATTCAGTAAAGTGCAAGTAAATTACATATGAGAGTGGTGCTGTGGTAGCATTGTCGCCTCACAGTAAGACGCTGTCCTGTTTGATTCTCAGCTAGAGCGTCTTCTGTGTGGAGACATGTGTGAATGGGCGTACCTTCATTGAAGGTTGTGCGTCAGGGCCGGCAACTAGGAACATAAAAATCTACTGCCAATCATTAGCGGACCGGAGTTCCGCTGTGGCGACCTCTAACCCGGAAAAGCCGTAAGACACAACAGCAAGGCAACATGGTGTAAAGCATTAATATGGCTTTTGTGTTTCCAATTCTTCACTTCTAAATAAATATATTGTTTAAAAGTAGAAGTTATTTTGAGCAGATTTCTTGCATATACACTTGGAAAATTTTCAAATCTCTTCTCGTTGTTAACATGGCTATGATTCAGGCACTTCTTGCTTTCAAAAATATCACTGATGAATTGTGAACTCTTCTAGGACCCAGATTTTCATCAAAACAGTTCGAGAAGCAGGCAGAAAGCAAAGCAAGCAAGAATCAAACCGTTCCACACAACTAAATTGTTCTTTTGATTGTGAGCTTATTTTAAATGCTAATTGTTTTGTAAATGACCTGTGAAAGAAATGAGTTATAAAAGAACAAAGAAAACACAGTCACCAACACTTTAACACTTCTAATTAGCACATTACTTAGATCTGGCATTCATTTAACCTAATAATGCATATACTGAGTAAAATTAAAACAAATAAAATTCTCATCTTATATAAGCTTAATTTTACTAGTTCTATTAATTATAATTTAATGTCATTCTCATACATGAAATATTTCTTTAACATTTAGAGGTTTAGTTTAAATTACGTATATTAAGTCTTTCACTATAAATATAGTGAGATTGAATATTTATATTCCCTATCATATAAAATGCTTTAGTTTTAAACATAAATACATAATTACATATGGTTTGAATCTTAAAATCCTAAATAAACCCTTTATTTAGAGGATAGATCTATTGTTTCAGAAAATAAAGGTCATACAATCAGAAAAAATGTCACTTGTTTTTAAGTTGTTTAACTTAAGCAGTTTTCCATGAATTCAGCTCACTCTGTCTGTTGAGAGATGTAGCATTTCAGTCCATTTCTTCAATGTTGTTAAGGATTTTATTTTTATTAACAAACGTAGATGCCTCTTCCAGTGTGTCAAATACTTTAATTCCTTCAGAAAGAACTATTTAGATCTTTGCAGGAAACACCAAAGTACTTTTAATATATATTTTTTAAGTTCTTCAGTCAGTAGCAAGCAGGATTTTCTTTTACTCATTAATTTACAGGAATATTCATTGTCAAATCAGATTACATGCTCACTTGTTTTAATAGTTAGGCTGGACCATGCTGTTTTTAATAGTTGATCTTTTTCCATGCTGGACATAATTATTATTGAACATGGAGGTGAGTTTTCTTTATTTGAAGGTGTTCTCAAGAATCTGTGTGCCCTTTCAATCCCAAAAGAAAACATTTTGGGTAAATTTAATATTTTAAGCAGCCAGGTTGTTAAAACGTTTATATTATTGTCTCCCTTACATTTTTCAGGTATGTCATAGATTCTGATATAGCTTTATCTCAGTCTATTTTCTAAATCATCAACTTTTCCTATAAGCCAGTTATTTCATTTTAAAAGGAATTCAATCTGAGACTCACCTTCAGTTATTCTCCCCTCATGGTCATTTAAAGTGTCTTCTGTACTGCTGATTTGTATACTTTGTTGTTTCGTAAGAATTTCTAAATGTTAAAGCTTCTCTCTGGATTCCTCTTTGAAACTTCTATTTTAGTATCCAATTTGCCCATTTTTAGTAATACATCCTGCATGTTAGATATTCGTGACTGGATATCTTTTTAACAGAAGAATCCTGAGTACTATTTTTTGAATGACTCATGTTAACGTCTCTTCTCTCCTAACCAAGCAGATGAAATTCTGAAAGGAAATGTACATCTTTTAAATGATTTCAAACTATAAATCTTTTCTCTTACTATTAGTGAATATAAATAGCTATCAAGTATATCCAAATTCTAATTTTTTGGTTACATTTTCTGTCAGAGAAAGGTTTTCAGTCACTGAGTTTCACTAGTTGCTGATTTCAGTTAGCTGTCTTGGCCATGTCCACTATAACTCTTAAATGTTTGGCGTATGTCTGTGCCATCTAGGCTCAAAGTTGAAAGGGGCTCATAGACCAGTCATATTACTTAGCCAGCTAACTAACTAATGCAGCAACAACATGAACAAGAAAAAAGGAAATACCCTACTTGATTGTAATAATAACATGTACTTCTGTTTATCTGTGTATACACACACACACACACACACACACACACACACACACACACACACGCATTATATATATATATATATATATATATATATATATATATATATATATATATATATATATATGTAGATATATATATAGATATATATATAGATATATATATATATGGGTCTATTATATATGGGTCTACTTCTAAATTTCAGAACTTCAAATTTCTTATGGCCGAGACGATAAGATCAAAGTTTTGAAACTTTTTTTTTTTTTGTAGGGAACCCTCACACCCCCTGCTAATTAAATATACCAACTCCAAGATCACACTACAGTGAGGAAAGTACAGTGATCCCTGTTTAAATGGTTTGAAGTTTAAAAACTTCGAACTTATGGTTTCAACCATAAGAAATTTGAAGTTTTGAAACTTCAGAATTTAAATGTAGCTATATATATATATATATATATATATATATATATATATCCACATATATATATATATATATATATATATATATATATGTATATATATATATATATATGTAAACACTTCACAATGCCAAAATCCTGAAAGATTGAATTTCATATGGCCGAGACCATATGATTGAACTTTCAGAATCCCAACATTGTGAACAGAGATCTGCATACAGCGTGGAATGGGGATTTCGTTTTTCCTTGCTGTAGTGCGATCTTGGAGTTGGAATATTTAAGTAGTGGGAGTGTGGGGTGTGCAGGGGGGCTGCAGAAACATTTAAATTGTTTTTTTTTTTTTTGGATTTGTTTTGGAATTTTGATATTCCGAAACATCGATCATATGGTCTCGATCATATGAAATTTGATGTTTTGGAATTTTGAGATTCTGAAGTGAATATATATATATATATATATATATATATATATATATATATATATAGAGGCACAGCAAAGCAGCTTCACCCACACACACACACACACACACAAACATTGCATATCATTAATATGTGTGTGTGTGTGTGTAGATATATATATATATATATATATATATATATATATATATATATATATATAAAACAAATACACACAATCCAGCTTGCAACTAAGACTTTTATTTAAGTATGAGTGCCTTCATCTTTTACCAAACTAAGACTTCATCAGATATAAAATCAGTCAACATTTGATGAGTTTAAACAACCATTGTACATTTTTTTGCTGTTACAGATTATCAAGTAGGTTGGTAATTGAATGCAAGAGTTATCAAAAGAAGCAACGTTGAGCATTGTTTTTAGTGAGGAAATGTATATGTTGTAGTAGTAAGTGGGGTGAAAGAGTGTACGCTTTCATGGATTAGGGTTTAAACAACCATTGTACATTTTCTTTGCTGCCACAGATTATCAAGTAGGTTGGTAATTGAATGCAAGAGTTATTAAAAGAAGCAACGTCGAGCATTGTTTTTAGTGAGGAAATGTATATGTTGTAGTAGTAAGTGGGGTGAAAGAGTGTACGCTTTCATGGATTAGGGTTAGAGTAGGGGCTAGGGAAATGGATAGATTTTTGTCTTGTGCATTTGTGGTGTTCTGTGGGAAATGTATTCATGTGTCCTATTTAGTTATACTATTAGAAAAAGGGGTTTTAGTAACAGAATGGCAGGGTTGGGGTTAGGGATAAGGGTACAGTTAGTGTTAATAGTAACACATATGAGTAAGGTGGTGCTGGAGGTGAACTTTGTGAGCGTTTTTTTTTTTTTTTTGAGTTATTTGTTTTTTTAACTAATCAAAAAAGGGTAGTGTTTGTTCCTTTTTCAGTCAGTTTTCTTTCAGCCATTTTAATGTTGGGTAAGTGGGCAGTGGGTGTGCTGGTATTAACACAATATGTGTCAATATTTCTAAATGTCAAGATTTCCTAATATACACACACACACTCATATATATATATATATATATATATATATATATATATATATATATATATATATATATATATATATATATATATATATATATATATATGTATATGTATATATATATATCTATATATATATATATATATGGGTCTACTTTGTTTCATTGAATCTCATTTCATTGTATTTCATTTCACCCTTATTTCGCTGAAAACACAAATTATTGAAAACTCATTTCACTGAACTGAACTTCGTATATATGGCACTGTGTAGAGTACTGTAAGGCAAGTAAAAGGTATATGCCCTTTCCCCACTGTAGTGTGATCCTTGAGTTAGTATATATAGTTGGGGGGCACAGCCCGCCACATTGGGGAGTGTGTGGGGTGTAGCCCCCCCCACCTTGTTTGTTTTATATTGTATTTTACCAAAAACTTAAAAAAAATACATTTTAAACAATGGACATGCATAGCTGCAACACCGATGACTAACTCCCTCCAGAAGACAATATGTACTCAAACTAAGTGGGGGGCTATACCCCCCAACTATATATACTAACTCCAGGATGGTACTACAGTGGAGAAAAGGGCATATACCTTTTACCTGTCTTACAGTACTCTACACAGTGCCATATATACTAACTGCAGTTCAGTGAAATGAGATTCGGTGAAATGAGTTTTCAGCAATTTGAGTTCTCATCGAAGTGGTCAGGGTGAAATGAAATTCAGTGAAATGAGATTCAACGAAACAAAGTAGACCCGTGTGTGTGTGTGTGTGTGTGTGTGTGTGTGTGTGTGTGTGTGTGTGTGTGTGTGTGTGTGTGTGTATATATATATATATATATATATATATGTGTGTGTGTGTGTGTGTGTGTGTGTGTGAAGAAGCATAAAGTTTTATTTCTCATGAAAACTGAACTGAAGAGTTCAAGTGACCCAAATATTTGTAAGTATTGGTATAAAGCATGTCTATATGAGTAAATACTGGTTTAAGCAGTGTTTGTATCAGTGAAGCAAGGAATCAAGAAGACGATGGGCATGTTGCATTAAGTCCAGATAGTTACATGGTTGTATTGGAACGCACAGGTTTCTTCAATGATCTGGTAGGTGTAATGTAAGAAGAGGGCTGAGGAAAGCCCAAGCAGAGAGCAGCTGCTCCTTGTGGAAAGGCACTGGGAGTCTAGAGCTAAAGAAGCAGCCCAGGGAGCAAGAATCAACTACGCTGAGGGAATGTGTTGTCTTGAGTTCTGCTTATCCCTAATATTTGCTGAGGAGCACTGCTGCTTGCATCTATGTCCTGCAGACTGAAGCTGCTGTTGGGGACTACATCATTCTGGACTTGGACATCTTGGATTTTGAATTGAGCCTTGATTTCTACTATTGCCGGATATGCAGATCGCTAATGTTTCATGAGGCTCATTGCTGTCTCATCTGCTCTACATCACACCCAAAAGTTACCACTTAGTTTTGGACCTTATGATTACTGCTTCTTCTTGTTCTGAACGTTCTTCTCACAATGGACTTTATCTGCATACTATTTTTTGACTACTGTTCTTTCTTGCAGTGGTCTGCTTTTGACTGGACATTTCGATCGCTACTGGTATTGTGTGTAGTTACATTTTAAAGTAAAATCTACATTTAACATACAATATTTAACTGCCCTGGATTTATTTTTTATTATACGTTTAACTTTATTTACATTTATCCACTGTATCTGCTAGAGTGTTTGAAGGCATGGTCTTCTGTTGCCATGGCAACAGTCTGACTATAAATATCTTAGGCATTCACTTTACTGTTTTATTCTCACCGCAGCTTCATTCCTTCCTTCCTTTCACTGCTTAAAGCCAATGTGCTTGCAATGTTTTCACAGTGTTTTTTTTCTTCTTACTAGATTTTTTTTCATAGTGCATGCATTGATCATCAAAGTTTAGTTTATTAGTTAATGAACATTTATTATAAGAAACAGCCACGGTATTTATTATAGCATTGCAATTGAACTGGAGTTATTTTTATGTATCATGTAAAAAATCATTAGTGTTTCACATGCTAACAATATTTTTTAAACACTGCTTTTGTTTTTCTACCATCTAATTTTTCTTTTACTTCTTCATATGCACTTAATTTCTGTAATATTATTTGCTGTTTAAGTGTTTCTCAGGCACTATTTATTTTGCTGCTGTCATCTTCTTTCATACTGTGAAATGTATTTATATGTCTTACGTTTGTGTTTACTTAAACCTGTAGTGAGGTAATTCTTTCAGGACTTAGTCCATGTTTACCTTTTTGATCATTGTTCTAACAAACTCAGAAGTTACATAACATTGCTGCAAAAGATTCCTCTCATGTTATAAGCCTGTTTACTTGTATGCAAGAGAGATATGCCCTTTTCTTTGGTTAAATGTGATTGTATTTCTTTACCTCCTTTTCTGTTAGTCTTTATTCTTTTTCATTATTTAAGATCTTTCAGTCTCCTTTCACTATACTCTCATTTTATGTTCTGTACTCTTTCATTATTCAGATTTTCCTCCTTAGTGCTTTAAATTCTCACTTGGCTTACCTGGTCTTGTAAAATATTTCTTTCTTATGTGGCTATAAATGCTTTCATTGAATATTCCTTCTCCCAGTACACTCACTCACCATCTACTCAGCACCTTACAGATACACACACAAATGAACTTCAAGTGATACCAAGTTTGGTTTTATCTTATCCGCAATACACCCCCGGTATGCACCATCTCAGTCCTCTCACCTCTCTATGAATTGGTTTAAACCCAAGTACTTAGGCTTCTGTTATAACAAACACCACTCAAAGCTTTTGTTTCCCAGCATCTTAATATTCAGATACCACTCTTACAGTTGCGAACATTTTCCATTACTCTTCTCCACCTTCTTCATGATGGTGATATCAAACTAAATCCTGGTCCTTCCTCCCATTCCTCAGCATTCTTCAGTATTGTCTATCCATTACTCTCCAGAATAAATCTATTTCTGTTGATCACCTTAATGTTTGAAGTATCTTAAATTATAGTACATAGGAGTAATGGTTACGCGCACAGCTAGTGCATGCTCTCTCTCCAGCTAAAACCTGGCTATAAGAGGATACCTTACTTTCCCCTTTGTAATCAGCCAGGGTCATACCCACAAACCTAAGAGACCCATTCTTGATCATTGTCAAATGTCATTAGGCAAAGCAACTAACATTTACATGGCATCTGCATATGTATCACCACCTTCTTCACTAGCTACAGTTAATCATACATTTGAAATGTTTTTAACTTGGATTTATAAAAACTACTTTATTCTCCTGGGAGACTTTAACCTGCACTACGTAGAACTTCAACACATTTATTGTAAACAAAGTGTATGCCTACTGATTTTCATTAATAAATATTGAACCCACACACCCATTTCACCACTTCTGAGAATACCCGAATACCCATTTTGACCTTCATATTATTAACTCAGTGGCTCAGCGGATAGCATTGCCACCTCACAGCAACAGATTCTCCAGTTTGATTCTCAGCTGAGATGCCTTCTATACGTATCCTCCCTGAGTTTGCATAGGTTTATTTTTGGTATTCTGGTTTCCTTCCACATTCCAAAGATATGCAGTAGGTGGATTGGACACTCTAAATTGCCCATAGATATGAGTGTGTGGTGTGGATGAACTACCACGGCAGGGCTAGCAACCCAGCAGTGTAACCCTTGGCTCCAGATGATTGTCACTGTTGAAATGACACCCTGACCCCATAACAGAATGGGAAAGAAGGGGTTGTGGATAGATGGATCTTACTAAATCACCACATAGGTGCTACTCTGTATAAGTCCTAAATCACCACATAGGTGCTACTCTGTATAAGTCCTAAATCACCACATAGATGCTACTCTGCATAAGTCCTTTCTAATTCTCTCTTTGACCAGTCTACTTTTATCTCTTGCCTTTTATATTAGCAGTGTCCCCTATACTGTCCACTGCTAACTTCCCTCTAGTATAGTTGAATTTGTCTTAATTGCCCTTCAGTCCTTGATTAAACATTTCTAACAAATCCTAACTCTGCTTTAGATCTTTTCTACTCATGTATTGGTCCAATTTAGAATTCCTTCTACCCTCTCACATCTCACATGGATTGTACAGCAAATTACCTTGGTTGGCAAAGAACTTAAAAAGAAAACTTACAGACAATGTCTGGAAGTTGTGGAAATCCTCCATTAATGTTGCTTCCTATTCCTTTTTTTAATCATAGAGGAGAAATCAGAACTGATATCAAAGCAGCTAAATCCACTTATTGTCAAAATCAAAAGAAATTATGTCTGGGTAACCCAAAAACACGCTGATCTGAGGTTATAAAACTACTCAGACACGTCAAGGATCTTTATAATCCATGACTGAAATAACAGGCCTTTAAATCCAATAGAATCTGCTGAACTACTCAAAACCTTCTTCTGTAATCCGGCTTCCCAGCAACATAAAATTAGCCTTACCCTGTTCTCTGAGCAATTAACTCTGAACTATCTTATCTAAGTTCTGAATTTAGCCAGATCTTTTCAAATTCAGTTTGTAAACTGCCTCTTCAGCATTTTGCCGTCTTCATTCTCATTTTCTTAAGAAGTCTGCTAGCTACATTTTTGATTCTCTGGCCATCAGATTTAGTCTGTCTCTATAGCCGCATGTATTATCTGCACAGAATAGAAAGCTGCAGCTCTTATCCCTTTCCCTAAATTCCCTAACCCCACTCTATCTGACTACTTTCAACTCACTGCAGTATTATTTCCTATCATGAAAATTGTGTAGAACATTCTCTATAAACAGATTTTGCAGTTCATCCAAGACAGACATATTCTGTCTCCTAACCAGCAGTTTTCACCCCAATAACAATGCCTATGCACTATCTTTTTTTAATTCTGACAAAGAACGTCTTACTGTTGCAGTCTTTTGGACCTAAACTCTCTGATTGTGGCTCATTATCTTCTTTTCAGCATACGTCCTAACTTTGGATCAATCTGCTTGTTTTGGTTAAGAAACTATCTCCATAGCAGCCCTTTTCAGGTCAGATTTTATAAGTGCTACCCTCTAGAACTCACTTTACATCTGGAATACCTTACTGTTCAATTTTCAGTCCTATTTTATTCTCTTTACACATTAATTCTCTCTCTCTCTCTTCCAAAACCCTTATAAAATTAATGACTCTTTACACTGACAGACTTTTTAATCATCTTATCCAAGGATTTTACAGCACTTATGACTTTACTAAACGTTTCCTCCAGTTTTCCCAGCACAAATTCCCAGTAAACATATCAAAATGAAGTCTGTGATATTTGTCACCCTAAGTGAATTTCAACTGGTATTCCCTTAAATACAACTGAGCCCACCAGCAAAGGCATTGCATCAGTTTTCATGTTTAAATATCTAATCTCTAAAGTTCTTCACCAACTTAAGTTGTCCTACATGGTTACTCACCTGCTTTCACCTGACATCAGGAACTGTACAGCCAAAAACATTATCATCCCCAACTAAAATGTTGTCACTGTTTCATCAGTATTGATAACTCATTTAACAGTAACCTCTCGCAGGAGGTCCTGAATAAAATTTGTCATATTATTAACCGGTTACATCCTCAGATACACCATTTTAAGTTGCATCTTTCCACAAGTATTCTTCAACTAATCTTACAGCCTCCCTCCTTTTTGGCTCAACTGTTTACAAACTACTTTTCCTTAATTTTTGTCCTCCTTCATAGGTTCATAGGTAAGTACTAGGCTAGCTGCCATTGCAGGACATTTTAAACTTAGTCGATTTCCCTTTTGTGCTCAAAATAACTTTTTGGTTATATATTGCTATATAGAGAGCTGCCTCTGTTCATCAGTAGTACAGGAGGCAATCCTGGAGTAACTTTTCTATTTCCCATCCATAGATATGAGTTGCACTTGAAAATGGACAGGGATGAACTTTGTTTTACCTGGATGAGGTGTCTGTTCCATAGAAGTGGTATCCTCTGTGAAATAAACCTATCACTCCAAACCATGCTGATGATGTTGCAGAAGAGATTTAAATCCCTAGACTAAGTATTTCTGATACCATTTCATTTCCTGATG
Organism: Protopterus annectens; assembly: GCF_019279795.1. Classification (NCBI taxonomy): domain Eukaryota; kingdom Metazoa; phylum Chordata; order Ceratodontiformes; family Protopteridae; genus Protopterus; species Protopterus annectens. The sequence continues at coordinate 285,612,022 of NC_056747.1, read as the reverse complement.
TGCATTAAATCCATCACTAATGGGCCAGAGGATTCCTTATGTGGCAGAAGGTCATCTCTTAGCAGTCTGTAGGATACCGAGTATAGTAACAGGGCTTTGATTCGGTCCACATTTCAGTTGTTGCATATGCCTGGAGAGATACGGCCAAAGGGAACATTATATTCAATGACTCACCTAATAAGGGCTGAGTAAAGGAGGACAGTGACATCCCTAGATCTAGACACAATCCCTTTGTTTATAAGCTGTGCAATATAGAAGGACTTTCTTACAACAACAGACACATGTTGGTCAAAAGTTAGGTCACTGTCCACATAGGTTCCCAAATCCAGAACAACTGGGTCAACTCTTACGGGAGTACTGTTGATATGTTAGTTCCCTGAGGTAGATGACTTCCCAAAGGATACAGTAATACATTTTCTGATATTTAGTTTCAGACTATAATTTTGACACCAGTTATTGATTTGAGACAAACATTCATGCAGGATACCCAAGTCACTCATCTCACCCTTCTTCCAAAAAATCACTATATAACTTGTGATAAAAACACTGTCTCTTTACATAGTCCTCTTCATACAGCATTTATCAATCTATATATATATATATATATATATATATATATATATATATATATATATATATATATATATAGATAGATATAGCTATGCACATATCTATATATAGATATATATGCACATATCTATATTTGTTAATCCATCTGTCTATATATTATTTATTTATTGATTTTGTTTACTGGGGAAAGTCCAACTATGGATAATTACCCTTTTTCACTGGAGGCTCAAGGAGAAAAGCTTCAGGCACCACAATTACAACATTCAGAAAAGAAAGTGTTCAATACAATTTAAAGTACTGTCAGTAAAATTCTCTAAACTATAGATTGCAGCTGATGAAGAAGTTTCCATGACTATAGTCAGGCTATATTAATAGTTTTAAAGATATTGTTAGGTTTGGATTCAAGTGTGTAAATGTAGACAATGATGTTGTGTTTATACTGCAGAAGAAGAGAGTGTGAAACAGCAGACATAGGAGTACATATGGTTACTGTTCACTTGCTCAACTGAGAATGGTGTCTTGGATGACTTCTGGGTTGGTTAATAAAGGTAAGTGGGTTTGTAGTGGGGCTGGGAGTTTGTGTTTGTGTGAGTGTGTGTTTTAGAGTAAGAGTAGGGGGGGGTAGGTAAGGGAACTGATTCTGTCTATGTGCAAGTTTGTGTATGTTTTAGGGTTAGGTTAAGGATTAGATGGGGGACAGGTGTGTGTGTGTGTGTGTGTGTGTGTGTGTGCATGTGTGTGTGTGTGTGTGTGTGTGTGTGTGTGTGTGTGTGTGTGTGTGTGTGTGTGTGCGTGTGTGCGTGCATGTGCGTGCATGTGTGTGTTTATGTGTGTGTGTGTGTATATGTGTGTGTGTGTGTGTGTGTGTGTGTGTGTGTGTGTGTGTGTGTGTGTGTGTGTGTGTGTGTGTGTGTACAAGCATGCAAGACAAGTATGTGTGTTTTAGGGTTATGGTAAGGATATAGGTTTTTATGTGCATGTATGTGTGGTAAGTTCCTGAACTATGTTGTTTAGTGGTGGTGGTGTTACAAACCTTGGGTCTTAAATCTTTAGGTATTTCTTATCTTGATGTAATCAGTCTACAAAAATTTTTCATATTTAAATTATATTTGTTTGATTTCACCCATAATAAAGACCTAACATGATGATATATAAACGTAAACTCACACATACACATACACACGCACTGTCATGTGTATTTACCTTTATATCTATCACTATAGTTAAATACAAATATATAAGCAGTAACACATGCCAGGGCAGGACTTGAGCAGATATTAGCATGTGAGGTATGAATCCAGCAAGCATAGCTCTCAACTATACAGATGTTTGCAGAATGTTCAGATTTTTGCCTCATATTTTTGGTCTGTTCCTCATAAAATTTGTGGTTTTCTGATAAATCACTGAGAAATGAAGTCACTAAATAATGGCATTCATTTGAGTTTCAGACTTCATATCCTTCAGAAAATGCATACCAACACAAATCCTGTTATTCTAGCAACATTTTAAGTTTATAAGAGCAATATTTAAATTCTGTCCCTATTTTTGAGCCATTGTCCCCCCAACTATTTTAGGCTTTGTCCAGATTTCTTGTGCTAAGAGGTTGAGAGATAAGCCAGCAAGTAAGAGACCAATGTGCGCTGTATTGTTTCTTTTTTCCATCGCTGGGCAACAGCAGAGTTAATGGATACAAGCAGGGTGAATATGGGAGGGCAAATCTTCCACATGGGGAAGTGCAGAGGGGGCTTGCTTCCTTCAAAAACACTACTACTACTTATGTACGTAGCAGGAGTTTAGGTAGGTTGTATTTTCAGTTGTGATCAAGGAACTGCCTCTCAGTCATATGACGCAGTCAATCATATAGAAGCCATACAAGAGTCCTCTGACTTGAAGTAAATGAGGCAGTATCCCTCTCCTCTCCTCTCCTTCCAGCTGCATTTCTCTCCTTTCTCTTTCTTGTATTGATTTATTAAAATGGCTTTAAAATCTTTTATCTTTCATTTACTACCCATGGTATAATTACAATTAAGAATAACCATTCAAAGATCCAACTTAAATTAATCAGTATTTGTAAATCTTTTTATTAACTTTATCATGGTTTTCTTTCTTAAATGGCTATCTCTGACAAACTTGCCCCTTCCTCTGTGAAATTCTTCTTTCCTAAATTCTTCTTAGAGAAATGTACTTAACACCTCTAATAAATATCTTCTTCTTTTATTTATTTATTTTATTTTTTTATTTTACATTTGTTGACCGGGCTAGTCCAGCTGGATAATTTCCATTTTCAGTGGAGGCCCGGGGAGAAAAGCTCCACAGATTTAAAACAAAGGTTATACAAATTGAAGATTTACTATGAGATCCTTTGACAGACATTGAGTTACCGTGGATAGTTATTAGTCTAGATCAAGAAAAATAGAACACATATAATGCTATCTACGTATTGCGAAAGAACATTAATTATATCAAAACTACACTCCATTCAGGTCATTTCATACATATTAGTGTATATACAATATATAATTTTTTTTTTTTTTTTTTTTTTTTTTTTGTGAGAACAGTAGAAACTGTAAAGTCATTAGGTTGTTTGAGAACACAGAGAAGGAATGCAGTTGAGAAGTAAGGAAGTATGATAGTAGAAGGTATAAGGTTTCTCAGTCAGGATTGGTACAAGAGCAGAGCCAGAAGTTTTTAAGATGTGCAAGAAGTTGTTTTTTAAAAAGGTCAAAGGAGGCTATAGAGGTAATGTGCGAGGGGAGGTTATTCCATATTTTGCCTACTGCATTGGGAAAAAGGCAGTTACCTGCAGAATTGGTAATTCGAGTTGTGTTGACTTGAAGCTTTTCAGCAGAACGCAGTTGTTTCAAGTTATTATAAGGGCTCAGAAGATTACTGAGAGCAGGTGTTTTAGATGGTTGATATAATATGTTATGTGTTATTAAGAGTTGTTGATATATAATTTTGTTGGGAAGTTCCAACCAGTGTAAGTGTTTTAAGTTTAGACAGTGGTGTGTTCTATACTGGGATGCTGTGGCAAAGCGAGCTATATTGTGGTAGGATGTAGTAAGTTTCTTCAGGTTGCTTTTGGAGAGGTTAGTGTAAATAGAGGAGGCATACAATAGGGTTGAGATAAGATGTGTTTGTGCTAAGGTGGTCCGTGCTTCTGGTGTAAGGTAGGGTTTGATTCTGTATAGTGAGCCAATTTTTTTATTAACTGCTTTTATAGTGTTGTTGATATGGTAATCATAGCTAAGATTATTGTCAATAGTAACACCAAGTAGTTTAGTTGTTAAGTCTGGGGAGATGAGGGAGTTATCACTTGCAGTAATAGAGAAGTTAAGTTGTGTAGATTTGTGTGTAGGTGAGAAAAGTAATAGTTTTGTTTTCTTGGGATTGAGGAGAAGACATCTTTTTGAGAACCAGTGTTCGATGATAGAAAAGGTAGCTTGTGTGAGTGAGTGGAGTTCAGATTGAGTGGAAGCTGTGCAAATAATGGTGGAATCATCTGCATATTGTATACATGTAGTGTTTTGGATAGATGCTTGGAGGTCATTAATAAAGATAGAGAATAAGAGTGGGCCTAGTATGGATCCTTGTGGGACTCCTAAAGAGATAGGTAGTAAGGAAGATAGACAATTTTTCCAGAGTACTGCTTGTTGTCGGTTTTCAAGATAAGAAGAGAACCAAGTTAAGGAGGAGGTATCCAAAGCTAGTGGAAAAGCTTGCTGATTCATTCCTTTAGTTTTAACATCTAATGTAGCGATCTCTTCTGCCGTTTTATGGTAACAGGATCCTACTTATAAATTAACCCTGTTCTTATGAAAAGGCTTCATCCCTCAGGCATGCCCACTCTGCCAGTGAATCATTTCATGCTCATTTCAAGGGATCACTGTGCCGTGTATTCATAATATATTGGATTTATCCACATACAAGCATCTGTCTTCCATGCTGCGATGGTTGTGCTGTGGTAGCATTGTCGCCTTACAGTAAGACGTTGTTCGATTCTCAGCTAGAGCATCTTCTGTGTGGAGACATGCATGAATGGGCGTACCTTCATTGAAGGTTTGCGTCAGGGCTGGCACGTAAAAATCTACTGTCAATCATTAGCGGACTGGAGTTCCACTGTGGCGACCCCTAAATGGGAAAAGCCGAAAGACACAACAACAAGCATCTGTCATCCAATCAAGACATCCCCACAGCAGCTTCAGGGTGAACATCAGCTAGAATTTCAGCTGTAAAGAGACAGTGAATCACACAACCTTTAGTTCTGTTTTGTTGGAAGGATGAATGGTCACCTATCTCATTCAAGTCTGTTGGCCATTTCCAAGAAAAGCTGCAAGAGAGATAAGTGCCATGTTTTTGTGTTTACCTTTACTTTTTCTTCATATAAGTATGAATTTTTGGCTAAAATTAACTATGCTGGGGATTATACTGGTGGCAGAGGCAGATTTCCCTAAACAACTATCATGTGCAGTACCTTTTTTATCTAGTGGAAGATCACAGAGCAATGTCAATAGACACTGCAGAACATTAAACAAAAACAAACTCCTTCAAAAAGTGAGAACATTTAAGAAATTACTGGTACTGTGACAAGAAATATCTGCACTCCCCCCAACAAATGAACCTACCATCACTTTTAAACACAGGAAAAATAAAAAAAAATCCCAGAAGAAACATAAGCATCAGAAGATGCAGTGACCATGGAAGGTGTTAGCAAGAATCAAATAATCCCAGAGAAAGTGCAGCAGTTATAAAATGGACAGATACAGGAAGGTGTTAATAAAATAATCATTGTAAGGAGAGCTGCTGCCTCTGTTTAAACCTAAGGCTTTTGGTTACGGAGAGGCTTGGGTACATCCCAAACCCAACCCAAGTGCCTGCACTGGCTTCTCCAAAGGCAAACAGCAGATCAATTCTTCTAATGGGAAGCCAGGCCATAGAACTTTTAGTAAGTGTACTACAGCCAGACACCAGTTCCCAAGCATCTGTGGGGGATACCTGAGAGAGGTAGATTTGGCCTACATGGACAGATACCCACTTGCATGGGTTGTTATAATGATGATAATGATAACATTTCATCAAGTTCTATGCCAGATGATGCCTCCTTTGGGGAGATGAATCTTATGAAGCAGTATTTTAAGTGAGTAGTGAAGGAACTCACCGCCATGCAGAGAAGATGCACCAAACTTTAGGATTAGGGGAACTGAAGTCTTCTGCTGTCCTCTTGAATGGTGCAAGCCTTTGAGGACATTTTCAGTAATTCCTCACTAGAAACACACTTCCAAATTCTCTGAATC